>NC_040025.1:7922558-7945411 GCF_000972845.2 Larimichthys crocea
GTTTGTTACCCTGCTGTCTCTCCTGCTCGTGTCCGGTCCTGTCAAACTCCGACAGTCAGTCATCATCATTGCCTGTGTCACAGTCCTGTGTTGTCAATGTTTCTATTTGCAGCTACTCGCCAAGCCTCAGCAAAAGATTTGGTGTTGAATGATTTGTCCATCTCTATTATCTGTGTGTGTGTGTGTGTGTTTGTGTGTGGTGTGTGTGTGTGTGTGTGTGTGTGGTGTGTTGGTGTGTTTGTGTGTGTGTGTCATTCAGTTATTATATGGTGTGTGCGATTTTTTGACGTGCACTGGGAGTTTTTTTGGGGCTACAAACAAAATCTTGCTTAGGGCTACTTAATGTCTAGGTGTAGTACATTCAAACCATGAACTATTCTTCCGTGGTTAGAATGAGTTCCCTTTGCATTGTGTCTGGCTTGCCCTCCGGTAAAATTCAGATATCCTTCAAAAAGCTTGGAGTAGAATACTCGTTCTTTCTAAAAGGCAGTAGTTGGAAAATCTGAATGTTTTCAGAGCAAAGCATAAGCGGCCGCTGAGATTTCTGACATCTATGTGTCAAAGCTTTAGTCAGCTGCTGCTCATAGTTTGAAACATGACCCAGATTTGTGCCGAGTTTGAAATTTTTTTAAAACTTGAGTTAGAAAAAAAAAAACATGATCACACCAGAGGAAATGTTTAAACCAGCTGGTGCCTCTGGTGTGCCCTCCCTCTCTTGCAGTGCATTCTAGAAAAGTCTCCATCCAGGATCTATCTCCCTGTGGGGCATTAGCAGAAAGGATGGGATAAGAGAAGACAACCACATTTTTAAAGGGTATCTATTGACAGAAATTAAATATAAAACTCATAATCATGTTTTTATTAATGTACAATCACCTGAAAATGAGAATCTTTATGTTTATGTTACATTAGAATGAGCCTTCTATATCTAAAGAGGGAGTGGGCCCTCTTGGGTATTTCACTTTTTTTAATGAGTTTGATGGCCACTGTAGTTTTTTCTTGAATGCTTGAACCTAGAGGGAGAGGTGACAGGTATTCAGTTGGTTACAATCTGAAACTTCACCACTAGATGCCAGTAAATTCTATACACTGGGCCTTTCAGCATATGTATATGAGTCCATCTATAACATAGGACCATGAGATCAGCTCCAGAACCTGATATTTGATATTGTATGTAAGTGGTAGAATTCAAATTCTATATAAACAATTGGCAGTGAACCTGGGGCGCCTGTTTAGTCTTGTGCAAGAGTGTAATAAATCAAAGTAATAAATGTTACACTAACCAGTAGGGATGTAACGATACACTTAACTCACGACTCGATTCGAGTCACGATTTTTTGTTCACGATACGATTTTTTCACACGATTTTTTTTAAACAAATGAGCTACAGACAAATTATGACCAAATAAAATTATCTTTTTATTTGTAGGAAAAAAAATGTAGGTGCTTTTTTTTACAGAAACTCTCAAACAGTTTGTGTTCTCTTATAAAAAGTGCAACTTACATGGTCATCTTAAACAACAATATACATGACAAATATCTCCTTTCTTTAGAAACAATCTGACAAGTAAACTGGTGCTAACTGGTGTAATGTGCAGTTTTCACTTATGAGGTGCCGTAATGTTACTTTGCTTCTCACTGTGGTGGCGGCTAATATGCTGCTGCATGTTGCTCGTGTTGCCGCCATAATGTGCAGTTTCTTGCAATATTTACCTGCTGTTTTTGGTTTTGTCAGTCCGTTTCTCACGGTTGTATTTGTGTATATAGGGAATCTAAAATGCCGCCACACAGGTGATTTCAAACTGCTCGGTGCGTCTTCTATTTTCTACTGTCGCCATGTCTTCCCTCGCTCTATGCTCCGTAGTGACCTACGTAGTGACATGAGTCACGTGAACTTGAGCCTGACTTTGAATCACCAGCCAGTGACATTTTAAAGATAACAATAACATATTTCTAAAAAAAGAAGAAAAGAACATATCCTACTCTCTCACATTCTCAAAGAATCGGATTCATTTTCTTCTGTCAACCGATGCGACTCGTCACGCATTTGTACCGATTTTTAATCGGGTCCCACGGGCATCGTTACACCCACTAACCAGTGAGCAGTTTGTGAAAAAAAATTAATGTGATCTCTATATGTAGAGGTCTACATTGTGGATAGTAAATATTCGAAATCAAAATCTACCATCACGCCATAAGAGCATACTTTGATATGAACTAAAAAGTAGGAGTGGGGGGTTGACTGGTGGAAACACAGCATGGCGGGCAGCGCGGGACATAAAACAAAGTGAATTTCGCTGAGGTATATCGTGTGGTTTAATCTAGCGTGGCGTACAGAGCGTGTCACAGCTATGAGGATTAGTGTGCTGGACTTGGCCCACTCTCTCCTCCTCCTCTTGCCCTACTTCATTGAATCAATGTTATAAATATATATACATATACATATATATTCTGTAGAAATGATGGGGCAGATGGAGCCAGTGGGAAGTGAAAGGAGACAGAAAAGAGACAGAATGAGCTCTGCAGTGTAGGATGCGAACAAACACACCCCCCCACACAGGTTTTACTGAAATATTAAATAATAAAATTCAAGAATTATACAGCCAAGAAGATCACAGATTCCAGCAAGATGACATTAGGTGTAATATATATTTAAAACTTCTTTCATGTTGAGCATTTTCAGCAGGCATATTGTGCATCCAGTTGTGCTCAAACTGCAGAGACGGAGGGCTGCTGGCAGAACGAATGTCTAGTCACAGAAAGGAGGGCAACATAATACTAATGCACCCTCCCGCCCTCGCCAGCCCACCTGTCCCCATTTCCCTGCTCCAGCTCTCTTCACAGGCTCCAGCCAATGGCAGCTCGTCCCTGCATTTAGAGATGCACAACTCAGAATACCGCTCTTCATTATTAAGAAATATATGAAGCCTGTGTTGCAGGCTCCTCTCTTCTGATCATGTCAGCTTTCATGTTTACTTGCTTGCTAAATTTACAGATTTTGCAGATACAGTCAGCCTTGCATAATAATTTGTATTTTTTGTGCACAATGATGTAACACTGTGTATATACTGTAGATAATCAATGCATGGCTATATTGTTAAAGGTGCAGTTATGACAGATCAGTATTTATTGTATCAAAAACATCAAACCAGTCATGTTCATTTATAGAGTACATTAAAAACAAGGAGTTTGATCAAAGAAGAGTTGTTACTGTGGTCAACGGGGAAAAAAAAGATATATGTGTCATTTCCCTATTGTGACTGATCGAATGGAAAAACAGGAAACACAACATGAGACACATCAGATCTCCAGTCTTCCATGTCCCTCCTGCTTCCTTCTTGGCTGAGTCGGTGGGAATTGGTTGTGGTCAGTGGCCCATGGCCATTGTTATTCCTGTTTAGTAGTGGCAGCTCTGACACCTGGCTCACGGCTCCTCCTAGCCCCTCATTATTCTGCTGATACTAACAGAAAGCGAGCAGCCGGAAAAAGTGGCCATTTGGATCCCGACAGTGGATGCTGGCATTGAGCCTGACTCTGAAACCAATACAAGATGACATTGATAGACATTTTATAACACAAATACTTGTTTCGTATGTAAGGGGTTTGTTAGGCGTGACAGTTCCCTTTCTTGGCTAAAGAAAACGTTTGTTTGCATGTATAACATGTATGATTTTGCTGAATAGCAACCTGATTTAATGGAACTGGATTGTATTATAGAGCTGCTTTCTAGTCTAGTCAGTAATTCCTTATTCTACTTATAGGTTAATAATTTAATTTTAATTTTAGAAACTTTATTGATCACATTGAACGTGAAATTTCTGAACTTCTCTTTCTGCATTTAACCCATCCAGGCTGGCACCTGTTGGAACACACACATGCACCATGCACAGGGTCAAACACTCAAATTGCCAGATGCCAGATTCCTGGAGCGTGGGGCATCAACTCACAGAGCCGGGGAGCGAGATGTTGGGTCAAATTGTAGCTGATGTGGTGTTATTTGGGGTATAAGTAGAAGTGGATTGTACATTTAATACATGCCAAATAGTAAAGTATTTTTTTTACTTATTGTATGCAGTTAGACATGGATGCAGTAGTGAGGGCTGTGAGCTGATTCATAGCCACTAACATTCTGTGTCAACTCTAATTTCCCCTCAAAGCCACTGAAGGAAGAAGATTTACTTAGCGGCCACTCTCCAGAAGAGTAAATAATTGAACATGAATTAGATCACAAAGTCCTACCAGCACGGTTTTCATCTGACATTTCACCTGACTCAGTTTCTTCTGTGTGGTGGGGGATGGCAGGCGAGATTATTGGACCTGTTTTAAGGCTTATGGATGTAATGACAGAGCGGGCAGATGTTTCCAAGCGTGCAGAGATCTGTCAGAGTGCTGTGACATTAATAAAACTTAAATTAAAAGGGGCTGTGTTTGTGTATTTCATGACATGTCATCTAAGAAGTCTAGTTGGAGTTATCAATACATTTTTTTTGCAATTTTCTGCCAGTTTCAGACATAATCCCTCTGTGGTAAATATGTCAGCTGTACCGAGTATTGTTCTGGTACATTACTTTGATCAAAAACTAGCAGAGTCGACAACTTGCTGACAGCAACAATCAAGACATACGGGCAAGGCAAATGCAGCAGAAGCAGCACAGTAGGCCAGCCAGAATATACTGCGATTCCAACAGTCATAGCCCACTTCGGCGTCTGTCTTTCAGCTTTCATTTCACAAAAGACTCAGCCAACCATTTAAAAGTCAGTCCTGGCAGTCTTGTTCTAATTCTCCTTTTCTATACTTAGCTTTCTACTCTATAAACGTCCTCTTCGGTCGCTTTCTCCTTTGTCACTTAGTCATAGATCGGCTGCTGAGACATTTGTTCTCGCCCGACCCCGGTTCTGGCACGGAACACCGCTCCACATTCAGTTAACAGTTCCTTTCTAGTACTTTCACATGATGGAATTGTGCTATTGGTGGTGGAGTGATAGAGTGACAAACCCCGGTTACCAGTGGTTAGCAGAAACTAAACACGAGGGTTTATCTTAATGTCCCAAAAAGATTAGCACACAGTACGCTGACTGTTTTCACATTTTTGTCTTCCGGCAGAAGTGTTATGGATTCAAACAACAGCAACAGCAGAATTGGGCTGGACCATAACCCATCGCAAGGGGTGAGTGGAACAAACCACGACACTAGAGAACAGTATGTAAAAATAACATCAGGCAGTATGTATGTACAATGTTCTGTACATGTAACAGCCAATGATGAGTAACGAAGAAAATATGAACATCATTGTTGGAAACCCATACACATTCATCTCTTGAAGAAAATCAGAGTCAATCAAACGTGTCACTGGACCATCTTGTTTGATAGCTCTGATTTCCTGTTTAGGGAAAACAGGGTCTCAGTGTGTACAGGTGAGTTAGACCCTATGAACGATCACAAGATTTCCCTACATAGGATATTTTCATTCACTTAGTAATCACTCCATATTTTTCTTCCAAACTCAGGCGTTTGAATCTTTCTTGTTAAAAGAAATGAAATGCCGAGTCAATGAGCCCCACTGTCACAGACTGCCGTGACACAGCTCATATACGGTATGTTAGTGAAAATAATAAGTAATACTGTTACAATGAGAAACAAACAACTGAGACGGTTCTTGAACATAAAAAATGCAAACTTGGCCCATAGTTCTATCGTCCTATTTCTCTTCTATAGTTCCTACCATGTGGTTTTAAGTAGTCCATGTGTTTGTGACAGTGCTTCAAATGAATGTACTGAGCAGATTCCCTGTAATCTATGAACCTTCGTCCCGAGGCTAGCAGTTATTAAAGGGAGCTAATAAAAAGCCTTGCTGGTTGAAACCTTAATAACAAGATATGCTTTGTTATTGGACACATAAATATAAAATCCACATAAAGGCATAAGTAAGAAGAAGATCAAATCCTTTTAGAAAAGAAAAATGGTAATCGTTAAGTTTGGTCTGACCTTGGGTATGATGACTTCGTATCATGCTTATCTTTACCGCTTCAGATGCCGACCTCTGATCGTTATTTATATAGAACTTTGTGTCTTTCATTTCTTTTTGCTTAGGAGCAACGTCAAACAGATGTTGTCCTTGTCTCAATTTACAGTGCCCTTTAGGAAATCTGTATCTTTTCATAAGTACTTGCACCTTTTTTCATGAATCTGTTTTATGTTTGCATGTAGTATGTTGCAACTGTGGGGGAGTTCAGAGGTGTTTTTCTGGTACATGTTAACCACACTCACATGAATGTCACAGTGGGGGGGTGCTTACACACCCTGGAAGTGGGAAGGTGAACCACTAGGTCAAACAGAATATTAAGAGCTGCTGTTGAGTGCTTTTAAAAACCACAGCATGTATAATGTAATATTTGTCGTTTTTGGAAACAGTGAAAAACTATTACTTTGTTGTTTTGGTTAGATAATTTTGTTAAGAAAAATGCTGTCTGTAAAAGTAATTTGGTAGTTGTGTGTGTTTGAAGTAGTTTTTTGACATGCTTGTGTTATATTAATCAATAAGTTTTGTCTGTTCGAATCTCCTAGTGGGAAGAGGTTAGTGGAGATGACGAAAACATGGAACACTATTCGAACATCCAGGTGTCAATTCTTCGATAGCAGCCGAAAAACTGGGTACCCACCAAATACATCCGCCGCCGTGGTGCTCAGCGTATCCATGTACAGGAGGAAAGTCTCAGAGGAGTCCTTGACTGGCAGTTCCAATACCTAAGGTCCACCGGTTCCGCAAGGAACCTTCAACCTGTAACTACTATGAGTCTGACTCGGACACAGCTAATAAATCGTCCCACCGTGATGGAGGAAACCCTGGGTGAAAGTTGACACTATAGCGCTGATGAGAGCGTCTCTCAGGTTGATCGTGGTGGCCCGTATCATGAAGATCAATAGTGAAGGTACGGAGCGTTGTACCTGTTTCAGCGAATGGGCATTCTACCTCGCTTTCCAGGATAATGGTGCCTTGCATGTCCACTCATCGCTGTTCGAGTCTACTACGGAAATGTCCCTCGTGTGATCCAGAACGGCGCTGTCTTTCCTGATATCTGTCCTGGAGCAAGAGAGCACCCTCTCTGGGAGCAGCCAGGGGGGTGTGTGTTTCCCAATGGTGAGGAGTGGATGTACCCATCAAGCTGTACTGTAACGGAGATTGGGAGAGTGATGGGTACCCAATTGGACGCTGCATGTGCAAAAGCTGGGTACGGAAGCGTAGAGAATGGGACAGTCTGCAGAGGTAAGGACTTGGCATGTGCTATAGTTTTGTAGCTTCTACCTCTCTGACACTCTGTTTGGTGCTTCTTTTGCATATTCTCACTCTGGATAGCCCTCTGCATGCTCTGTCTGGTTATGTTGCCCATTACCTGGGCTCTGGACCAGCTGGTCCTTCATGGTATCTTGGCTGACTGAGAATTTAACATGTGACATGATCCTCTTTAACACACAGCAGACGACAACGCGTCACTATTCACTAGGTCTGCAGATCTTAACACAACACAACACACACAAACCTTCAAGATCAGAATTAAGCCCTGCATTGCCTTGGAAATTAGGATATGGTGAACACTGACACGGCGGAGGTCAAGCTGGGAATGTTATGTGGGGGATCTCTGTGGTTGCAGGGTGGCCATGGATGCCTGGGCATAGACTACACAATTTGTCAAATCAAACTACAAACATAACAAGTTAGGACAGCCTTGTGAGCCGACTGGAGACTTGAGGATAACCAAACATCCATTTCCTCACAGAGTTTTTTTCAGATAGTATACTTAGTTATGCTATGGCTTGGCTGATTATTATTTACTGAGAGATGAGCACCGCAGATATACATTATGCTCACTAGTGATCATATTCAATATTTAAATCATAGGTTTCTGACAGAGACTGACAGAGTGAATCATCATTCTCATGTGGTCTATAAAGTGTGACATGTCTTATATATTATCTGTAATGTAGTTTTGTAGACTGCCATTTGTACTATACTATGTTACTATACGTATGTCTCCTTGATACGACAGTGAGGGAGGGAATAGGGTGTGGGATGTGTACTTGTATGGTTGCTGGTTGTGAGACCTGTTGTGAAATATTATTTTGTTATATTTTGTTTATCGGGAAGGGGTGTTAATGACTAATTGACTCAGGATGAGGAAGAGGTTGGCTTAGGTTGTGGCCATAACTTTATTGAACAATATTCAAGTTGCAAATATGCTAAAAAATTGTTTGCTCTGGATCTGCTGGACAAAGTGGAAGAGAAAAGCAGTATTATTTGTGTGGATCTTTTTCAGTCCTATGGTGCAAGTAAAGTCAGGATCACATGTTTTCACAGCTTTTGTGATTTCATACAATTTCGAAGCTACCAGAAATTCTAGATTTGAAATCTGAATTTTTACAAAACCACATATTAACTGATGAGCTGGATCCATTGTATTGAAGCTGACTGGCCAAAGAATATGTGCGTTCCTAGCAAGTCTGTTTGTGTTGTAGATTACACGGTTTAATTCTTGTTTTTTCCAGTAAAATTAGGAGGTTAATATTGAATCGACTGCATTGGAATTAAACAATCTAACATGTGTGACATATGGAGTTTGTACCTAAAACGGTATTATCGGGTGATTATAGATGGTACGCGTTTTCTGCTCTGTGGACTGGTGCTGTTGGTTTTTATATCCATTGAGGAATGACAATGGACAGCAGGATTGGATTCCTTCCTGGTTTTGTTTTTTTTTGTTTTGGAGGGAGTGAAACGATGGCAGTGTTTAATTTTGCTTGGAATCTTGAATTGTGTTTTAATTTAAATTAGGAACTCCTAAAGAGCAGAGCTAGAATATAGTAGGGTGGTGGCATTCATTAACAGGTAGGTGCCATCACAGGTTGGATTAAGTCTATTCTCAGTGAGCACTGGCTTTCCACACCTCTTCGAACCTATGCGTGTCATGGAAGTTCGTTTTATACTCCAAAGATGATAGGACCATTCATTTTGCATCACTTGCATCCCACCTCGCAACTGTTAAGATTTTCTTGGAGGAGTTTTTATTTGTGCAGGTTTTTGGAGGCTGCAAAAATCCTGAAATTCGTTTGTTCATTTGCCAATGTTGGCACTGTGTTTGTTTCTTTCTTCTTTCTTGTCTTGCACATCCTGAAAGTCTACTCGCTTGCCACAGGTTCTAACATGTTCACACAACTCTCTGTGGATCACACAACTGACAGCATCTGAAGGAGTTCCAGTACATGTCTCTTAATGAACAGTGAAACTGAACCTTTATGAAATACAGACTGCAGTATTACTTGTGAGATGAAGAAATTAGACATACTGTAGATTTTTTAAGTATCTGATTAATACTAATACTGATATGATTGAAGAGTTGCACTGTGGATGAATTTTAACTTTTTTTTCTCTTATATAGCATACCATGCATTTTGGTTTCATTTCATTCTCTGTCAATCCTTTTTTTGTCATGTGCATCCCGTGCCTGCTTGACTGCTGTAATAGCTCTCCCTCTCCCTCTCTCCCTTGGCAGCTGTGTGTATCAGGCTTTCTTTCTTCAAATTCTTCAACAAAGCTGCACAGGGAGATCACAAATGTCGGCAGTGCCCCATTAACAGCAGAAACCACCAGCGAAGGAGCAACGAATTTGTGTCTGTCGCAAAATGGGTGCTTCCTACCGCACTGACTCCGACCCGCCAAAGATGCCCTGGTACAAGTAGAGTGGCACCAATATCATCGGCAGCACATTTCTGAATATCACTGCCCCCCCCCACCCCCCTGAAAAATGAGGAGAAGAGACACGTGTTGTTTTCTTTTCTCAGTGAGAACTTCATACATTTTAAACAATAATACAAACTTACAATAAGAAGATATGTAGGGTAGCAGAGTATATTACCACAGTCAAGTCACACTTGACAACCTAATTTCTCATTTTAACTATCAAACATTAAACGCGCCGCAAATGCAGAACAACTCACTAAAGTTTTTCTGGATCCCGCACAAGAAATAATCATTTTGATAAAACCAAGTATAAAACCAACCGATGAGAAATAGCGACATAGCTATCTGGAGCTTGATGCGGTTAAGGGCCCTGCGCAAGGCACGTACCCCACCCCATGCTTGACATGTAGCCCTGCCCAGGTACCTTAGATTGTCCGATGGATGTGCAAGGTATGTAGCAATATTCATTGGATAATTTTACAACACAGTAGTGATTACAGTACTAGTGTAAGTTCTTTCATCTCTTCAGCTTGTTCCGTCAGTCCAAAAATGTCATCTCCATCTGAATGAGACCTCTCTGAGGCTGGAGTGGGAGCCCACCACAGGAGGGCGTGTCCGGGAAGATGGTTGTCGAACTACAATAAGATATTTAGAGCTGTGGCAGTGGCGAGGTGGCTGCACCCTTGTGGAGACAATTGTGCAGTTTGGTTTCCACGCAGCTGGGACTGACTGACACCCGGGTTCACAGAAGCGACCAAACTCCGGGCTTCACAACCAGTACACCTTTAGAAATACAAGCTGTCAATGGAGTGTCTGACCAATCCTTATCACCACATTACAACGTCGGTCAAACATCACCACCACCAAGGCTGGGAGACTAACTCAACATTTATATGGCCTAATTTCACTTTAAAATGATGTGAATACAGTCTGCCTGTCATATATGATTGCTTTTCTCGTCTTTTGTCCTCAGCACCATCGGCAGTGTCCATATCCACCAGGTCAGCAGAACCCTAACAACCATCACTCTGTCTGGGGCCCAGCCTGAATCAGCCAAATGGAGTAAATCCTGGACTAGGAGCGGCGTACTATGAGAAGGTATGGTCAGCACTGTTAATGAAATCAAAGATAAGGCTTCTCAGTCTTTTGACATGACCACTCAGACAACATGGCCCGATTTGACAGTGACACTCACTGCTGTAGTGGAACATTATAAATTTTGAAATGCTTTCACCTCAGACAACATGTGTCTTAGTATGTTGCTGAATGTTGGTTTTCAAAGAACCAGGCAGAATGGAACTCTTCTTCTAACAAGGAGTCAGACCAACAGGGCAGTCAATAAGAGGCTTGAAAGCCTTGTACTATCCTACGTTTTTCAAGTTTCGGGCTCGGACGTTGCTGGATGGGCCGTTTAGTGGTAAACTGTACTTTCCAAACGATTTGGGAAAAACTGAAGTAGGAAACAAAAGCAAATTTTAATTATTGTCAACAAAAGTTAAACAAACTTTTTCCTTGCAGGGCTTCCTGTATTAAATCGCATATTTAAAAATGAAGTCCTCATTTCAATCAATTTCTCTCTCTTGACCCTGTAGAGGAGTATAAACTCCAGTATCCAGGAGAAACTCCCCCTCATCATTGGTTCAGCTGCTGCGGGGTGTCTTCATCATTTGCCATCAGCTGTCTTCATAAATTGGCCTGCGCAGGTGAGTCAATAAAGTAATTTAATATGTGTGTTTTTTTTTTCAACACACCAAACAGGACGTACTGTGGGAAGGTGGATATGTTCACATCCAAGCCTCTGGTGTTTTGTCCCCACAGAGAAGTTCAGACAGACAGAATCAGAGTACCACAGACAAACTCCAAACATTACAACACCATTCACCAGTGGTCATAGTAAGTAACACTTACTGGCACAAGTATAACTGTTTATCAGACGGACAGAGTATGTAAACAAGAATGGCTGTAATTTTTGGCATTTGAAATGGCTGTGTGTGTATCCTGTTGCTGCTGTCTTTTTCTATCTCTCTGTTGAAGTGTCACCAGGAATGAAGATGCTACATTGATCCGTACATATGAAGACCTAACCAATGAAGGCAGTCAGAGAGTTGCCTAGGAGATTGACAGTTCTTGTTAGATCGAACAAGGTAATTGGTGAAGGTAAAAGACAACACTGCAATGAAAAAAAAAAAAAAAGAAACGATGTCAGTATCATTGAACAATTCACAGCGGGCTATTACTGGAGATATTGGAACTTTTGATTAAGTTTCGAGGACACTCAACACACATAAGGGTAGTGTTTTGCCATGTCCAGGAAGCATGTCATATTACTGGCTCAGGCCTAAAAAGCATGTGTATGGTTAAGACATGATTTGTTTACCTGTGCAAACACTTTTTTTAAAATGTCACCAAGTACCATGGATCTCTCTCATCTTTCTGACAGAGGAAGTTTTGGGGAGGTGGTGCATGAAACCCTCCGGCAGCTGGGAAGAGAGAGGCCTGGGTGGCTAGTAAGTTAACGCGGAAAGTTGCTACACTGAACGCCAGAGGCGGGGACTCTGAGCGAGGCATCCATCATGGGCCAATTAGATCAGCCCAACAGTAGCCATATGGAAGGGTGGTGACCAAGAGCAGCCATTGATTATCATTAAAATGATTCAATGGAGAACGGATCTCTTTTGAACCCCCCATCCTTCCTCAGGGTAAAGGAGAAATTCATCACAAGTTTAGAGACTCAGTCAATTAACCCTTCGACATGCTGTCATACCACACGTCCAAGTCCATCAACCTACAGATTCATATCTGTCACTTTCTTCCTGATAGTCTGTGTCCTGTCTGTCTCTCTGCTGTATGTCCTGTCTGTCTCTCTGCTGTCTGTGTCCTGTCTGTCTCTCTGCTGTCTGTGTCCTGTCTGTCTCTCTGCTGTCTGTCATGTCTGTCTCTCTGCTATCTGTATCCTGCCTGTCTCTCTGCTGTTTGTCCTGTCTGTCTCTCTGCTGTCTGTGTCCTGTCTGTCTCTCTGCTGTTTGTTACCTGTCTGTCTCTCTGCTGTTTGTTACCTGTCTGTCTCTCTGCTGTCTGTGTCCTGTCAAACTCCGACAGTCAGTCATCATCATTGCCTGTGTCACAGTCCTGTGTTGTCAATGTTTCTATTTGCAGCTACTCGCCAACCCTCAGCAAAAGATTTGGTGTTGAATGATTTGTCCATCTCTATTCATTGTGTGTGTGTGTGTGTGTGTGTGTGTGTGTGTTCATTCAGTTATTAATGGTGTGTGCGATTTTTTTGACTGCACTGGGAGTTTTTTGGGGCTACAAACAAAATCTTGCTTAGGGCTACTTAATGTCTAGGTGTAGTACATTCAAACCATGAACTATTCTTCCATGGTTAGAGTGAGTTCCCTTTGCATTGTGTCTGGCTTACCCTCCGGTAAAATTCAGATATCCTTCAAAAAGCTTGGAGTAGAATACTTGTTCTTTCTGAAAGGCAGTAGTTGGAAAATCTGAATGTTTTCAGAGCGAAGCATAAGCGGCCGCTGAGATTTTTTGACATCTATTGTGTCAAAGCTTTAGTCAGCTGCTGTCTCATAGTTTGAAACATGACCCAGATTTTGTGCTCAGAGTTTAACATTTTTTTTAAACTTGAGTTAGAAAAAAAACATGATCACACCAGAGGAAATGTTTAATGTTACTTTGCTTCTCACTGTGGTGGCGGCTAATATGCTGCTGCATGTTGCTCATGTTGCCACTATATATTTGCAGTCTCTTGCAATATTTACATGCTGTTTTTGGTTTTGTCTGTCCGTTTCTCACCGGTTGTATTTGTGTATATAGGGAATCTAAAATGCCGCCACACAGGTGATTTCAAACTGCTCAGTGCGTCTTCTATTTTCTACCATCGCCATGTCTTCCCTCGTTCTGTGCTCCGTAGTGACCTACGTAGTGACATGAGTCACGTGACTTGACGCCTGACGTTGAACAAATGAATCACCAGCCAGTGACTTTATTTAAGATAACATAACATATTTCTTATTTAAAAAAAGAAGAAAAAGAACATATCCTACTTCTCTCACATTCGCAAAGAATCGCGATTGATTTCTTCTGTCAACCGATGCGAGTCGTCACGCATTTGTACAGATTTTTAATCATGTCACGATGCATCGTTACATCCCTACTAATCAGTGAGCATGTTGTGAAAAAAAAATGGAATGTGAATCTCTATATGTAGAGGTCTACATTGTGGATAGTAAATATCCAAAATCTACCATCACGCCATAAGAGCATTACTTTGATATGACATAAAAGTAGGAGTGTGTGTTGACTGGTGGTAAACACAGCATGGCGGGCAGCGCTGTGACATAAAACAAAGTGAATTTCGCTGATGTATTCCTGTGGGTTTAATCTAGCGTGGCGTACAGAGCGTGTCACAGCCTATGAGGATTACGTGTGCTGGACTTGGCCCACTCTCTCCTCCTCCTCTTTGCCCTACTTTTCATTGAATCATGCATATAAATATATATGCATATACATATATATTCTGTAGAAATGATGGGGCAGATGGAGGCAGTGGGAAGTGAAAGGAGACAGAAAAAGAGACAGAATGAGCTCTGCAGTGTATGATGCGAACAAACATCACACCCCACACAGGTTTTACTGAAATATTAATAATAATAATTCAAGAATATTATACAGCCCAATAAGAATCACAGAATTCCAGCAAGATGACATTAGTGTATATATATTTAAAACTTCTTTCATGTTGAGCATTTTCAGCAGCATATTGTGTCCAGTCAGTTGTGCTCAAACTGCAGAGACGGAGGCGCTGGCATGACGAATGTCTAGTCACGAAAGGAGGGCAACATATACTAATGCACCCTCCCGCCTTCGCCAGCCCACGCTGTCCCCATTTCCCTGCTCCAGCTCTCTTCAGCAGCTCCAGCCAATGGCAGCTCACCTGCATTTTAGATGCACAACTGCAGTACCGCTCTTCATTATTAAGAAATATATGAAGCTGTGTTGCAGGCTCCTCTCTCTCTGATCATGTCAGCTTTCATGTTTACTTGCTTGCTAAATTTACAGATTTTGCAGATACAGTCAGCCTTGCAGTAATAATTTGTATTTTTGTGCAAATGATGTAACTACTGTGTATATACTGTAGATAAATCAATGCATGGCTATATTGTTAAAAGGTGCAGTTATGACAGTATCAGTATTTATTGTATCAAAACATCAAACCAAGTCATGTTCATTTATAGAGTACATTTAAAAACAAGGAGTTGATCAAAGAAGAGTGTTACTGTGAGTCAAAACTTGGGGAAAAAAAGATAGTATGTGTCATTTTCCCTAATTTGACTGATCGAATGGAAAAACAGGAAACACACATCGAGACACATTCAGATCTCCAGTCTTCCATGTCCCTCCTGCTTCCTTCTTGGCTGAGTCTGTGGGAATTGGTTGTGGTCAGTGCCCATGGCCTCTTTATTCCTGTTTAGTGGCAGCTCTGACACCTGGCTCACTGCTCCCTCCTAGCCCCTCATTAATTGCTGCTGATACTAACAAGAAGCGAGCAGCCGGAAAAATGGGCCATTTGGATCCCGACAGTGGATGCTGGCATTTGAGCCTGACTCCGAAAACCAATACAAGACTGACATTGATAGACATTTTATAACACAAATACTTTGTTTCGTATTGTATGGTGTTGTTAGGCGTGACAGTAGCCCTTTCTTTGCTAAAGAAAACGTTTGTTTGCATGTATACATGTATGATTTGCTGAATAGAACCTGATTTAATGGTAAATAGATTGTACTTATATAGCTGCTTTCTAGTCTAGTCAGTAAATTCCTTATTCTACTTGTAGGTTAATTTAATTTTTAATTTTAGAAACTTTATTGATCACATTGAACGTGAAATTTCTGAACTTCTCTGCATTTAACCCATCCAGGCTGGCACCTGTTGGAACACACACATGCACATGCACAGGGTCAAACACTCAAATTGCCAGATGCCAGATTCACTGGAGCGGTGGGCATCAACTCACAGAGCCTGGGGAGCAGATGTTGGGGTCAAATTGTATCTGTATGTGTGTTTATTTGTGGGTATAAGTAGAAGTGGATTGTACAGTTTAACAATGGCAAATAGTAAAGTATTTTTTTACTTTATTGTATGCAGTTAGACATGGATGCAGTAGTGATGGGCTGTGAGCTGCGATTCATAGCCACTAACATTCTGTGATCAACTCTAATTTCCCTCAAAGCCACTGAAGGAAGAAGATTTACTTAGCGGCACACTCTCCAGAAGATGTAAATAATTGAACATGAATTAGATCCAAAGTCCTACCAGCACGGTTTCATCTGACATTTCACCTGACTCGGTTTCTTCTCTGTGGTGGGGGATGGCATGAAGATTATGGACCTCGTTTTAAGGCTTATGGATGTAACGACAGAGCGGGCAGATGTTTCCAAGCGTGCAGAGGATCTGTCCGAGTGCTGTGACATTAATAAAACTTTAACTTAAATACAAAGGGGCTGTGTTTGTGGGGCATTCTGTTCATGAACATGTCATCTAAGAAGTCTAGTTTGAGTTATCAATACATTTTTGCAATTTTCTGCCAGTTTCAGAGCATAATCCCTCTGTGGTAAAAATGTCCAAATGTACTCGAGTATTTGTTCTTATTACATTACTTATGATCAAAAACTAGCGAGTCGACAACTTTGCTGACAGCAACATCAACATGGTCAGCAACACAAGACATAACGTAGCAGCCAGCTAATATTACTGACTAGTCCAACAGCAGTCAGCCCAGCTATGCGTCTGTCTTTCAGCCTTTCATTTCACCAAGCTCTCACCAACCACTAAAAGTCAGTCTGGCGGCTTCTTGTTCGCTAATTCTCCTTTTCTCTACTTAGCTTTCTTACTCTATAAACGTCCTCTTCGGACTCTTCTCCTTTGTCATTATGTCCATAGAGGCTGCTGAGACTTTGTCTGCTCGCCCACCTCAGGTTCTGGCACGACACTGGCTCCACATCCCGTCAACATTCCCCCACACTCCAGGCCTCAAAACTTCTTCTTCCCCTGTGTTCTATAATGCCTGTGGCACAAACTCTAGCACTCCCCCTAACATTAACATTCGCCAACAGCAGCTACACTTGGCAGCAGTTTACTTTACTGTCCATCAGGAAACTCTGTAAAACTGAATCCCACTGTCATACACTTCCTGCGAACACAGCTCATATGTGTTAGTGAAAATATCATTAATACAGTACATCTGCTATAGGAATCAGTTTCTTCTGTAAAGGACAAGATATGTCTTTAATTTCATCTGCCACTATATCTAGATCTCCACATATTCTTTCACTTTTTAACACTTCACATTAGAACTAGGTGGAAGCTGAATCTGCAGCCATATTAATTGATCAGTACTCAGCTTTACGATTACAATGAGAACAACTGGCGTGTTCTTGAACATAAAATGCAACTTGGCCACCGTACTTGTCCCCATCTCTTCTATAGTTCCTACCAGTATATTCTTCAGCACCCTACTCAGAGTGTTGTTTACATTACATTACATTACATTGCATTTAGCAGACGCTTTTATCCAAAGTGACTTACAGAGGAGGACATAAGCTGAGAAAGGTGTAAAGGAGCACAGAATAGTTGTTAGTTTTGTTAGTTTTGTTAGGCAGGGAAGCATTCTCGAAACAGAAAGGTTTTTACAAGTGAAAGACAGACGCCTAGCTGGGCTGATGACCTTGTTGGACATGCAGTAATATTCGCTGGCCTGACTGTGTCTGCCTGCTGTGCTATTTTGCTCTGCCCTATGTCTTGATGTTGCTGTCAGCAAGTTGTCGACTCGCTAGTTTTTGATCATAAGTAATGTATCAAACAATACTCGGTACAGCTGAACATATTTACCACAGAGGGATTATGCTCTGAAACTGGCAGAAAATTGCAAAAATGTATTGATAACTCAAACTAGACTTCTTAGATGACATGTTCATGAAATACACAAACACAGCCCCTTTGTATTTAAGTTTTATTAATGTCACAGCACTCTGACAGATCCTCTGCACGCTTGGAAACATCTGCCCGCTCTGTCATTACATCCATTAAGCCTTGAAAACAGGTCCATAATCTCATGCCATCCCCCACCACACGAGAAGAAACGAGTCAGGTGAAATGTCAGATGAAAACCGTGCTTGGTAGGACTTTGGATCTAATTCGTGTTCAATTATTTACATCTTCTGGAGAGGTGCCGCTAAGTAAACTTCTTCCTTCAGTGGCTTTGAGGGGAAATTAGAGTTGATCACAGAATGTTAGTGGCTATGAATCGCAGCTCACAGCCCATCACTACTGCATCCATGTCTAACTGCATACAATAAGTAAAAAAAATACTTTACTATTTGCATGTTTAAATGTACAATCCACTTCTACTTATACCCCAAAATAAACACCACATCAGCACAATTTGACCCCAACATTCGCTCCCCGGCTCTGTGAGTTGATGCCCCCGCTCCAGGAATCTGGCATCTGGCAATTTGAGTGTTTGACCCTGTGCATGTGCATGTGTGTGTTCCAACAGGTGCCAGCCTGGATGGGTTAATGCAGAGAAGTTCAGAAATTTCACGTTCAATGTGATCAATAAAGTTTCTAAAATTAAAAATTAAATTATTACCTATAAGTAGAATAAGGAATTTACTGACTAGACTAGAAAGCAGCTTATAATACAATCCAGTTCCATTAAATCAGGTTCTATTCAGCAAATCATACATGTATACATGCAAACAAACGTTTTCTTTAGCCAAGAAAGGGATACTGTCACGCCTAACAACACCCCTACATACGAAACAAGTTGTTTTGTGTTATAAAATGTCTATCAATGTCAGTCTTGTATTGGTTTTCAGAGTCAGGCTCAAATGCCAGCATCCACTGTCGGGATCCAAATGGCCATTTTTCCGGCTGCTCGCTTCTGTTAGTATCAGCAGCAAATAATGAGGGGCTAGGAGGGCAGTGAGCCAGGTGTCAGAGCTGCCACACTAAACAGGAATAACAAGGCCATGGGCACTGACCACAACCAATTCCCAGACTCAGCCAAGAAGGAAGCAGGAGGGACATGGAAGACTGGAGATCTGATGTGTCTCATGTGTGTTTCCTGTTTTTCCATTCGATCAGTCAATTAGGGAAAATGACACCATACTATCTTTTTTTTTCCCCAGTTTTGCTCACAGTAACACTCTTCTTTGATCAACCCTTGTTTTTAATGTACTCTATAAATGAACATGACTGGTTTGATGTTTTGATACAATAAATACTGATACTGTCATAACTGCACCTTTAACAATATATACCATCATTGATTTATCTACAGTATATACACGTGTTACATCATTTGCACAAAAATACAAATTATTACTGCAAGGCTGACTGTATCTGCAAAATCTGTAAATTTAGCAAGCAAGAAACATGAAAGCTGACATGATCAGAAGAGAGGAGCCTGCAACACAGGTTCATATATTTCTTAATAATGAAGAGCGGTATTACTTGAGTTGTGCATCTTCAAATGCAGGGAGCTGCCATTGGCTGGAGCTGCTGAAGAGAGCTGGAGCAGGGAAATGGGGACAGGTGGGCTGGCGAGGCGGGAGGGTGCATTAGTATATGTTGCCCTCCTTCGTGACTAGACATTCGCCTGCCAGCGCGCCTCCGTCTCTGCAGTTTGAGCACAACTGGCTGCACAATATGCTGCTGAAAATGCTCAACATGAAAGAAGGTTTTAAATATATATACACCTAATGTCATCTTGCTGGAATTCTGTGATCTTCTTGGGCTGTATAATCTGCTGAATTTTATTATTAATATTTCAGTAAAATCTGTGTGGGGGGGTGATGTTTTGTCGCATCCTACACTGCAGAGCTCATTCTGTCTCTTTTCTGTCTCCTTTCACTTCCCACTGGCTCCATCTGCCCCATCATTTCTACAGAATATATATGTATATGATATATATTTATAACATGATTCAATGAAAAGTAGGGCAAGAGGAGGAGGAGAGAGTGGGCCAAGTCCAGCACACGTAATCCTCATAGCTGTGACACGCTCTGTACGCCACGCTAGATTAAACCCACGGATATACTCAGCGAAATTCACTTTGTTTTATGTCCACGCGCTGCCCCCATGCTGTGTTTACCCACCAGTCAACCCCACACTCCTACTTTTTAGTTCATATCAAAGTAATGCTCTTATGGCGTGATGGTAGATTTTGATGATATTTACTATCCACAATGTAGACCTCTACATATAGAGATCACATTCATTTTTTTTCACAAACTGCTCACTGGTTAGTGGGTGTAACGATGCCCGTGGACCCGATTAAAAAATCGGTACAAATGCGTGACGAATCGCATCGGTTGACAGAAGAAAATGAATCGATTCTTTGGAATGTGAGAGAAGTAGAGGTATGTTCTTCTTTTTTTAGAAATATGTTATTTTATCTTTAAAATGTCACTGGTGGTTGATTCAAAGTCAGGCTTCAAAGTTCACGTTGACTCACTCACTACGTAGGTACGGAGCACAGAGCGAGGGAAAAGCACATGGCGACTACGTAGAACTAGAAGACGCACCGAGCGTTTGAAATCACCTGTGTGGCGGCATTTTGAGATTCCTATAACACAAATTACAACCCAGTGAGAAACGGAGAAAAACCAAAACAGTGTAAATATTGCAAGAGAACTGCAATTATGCGCGGCAAACACGGCAACATGCAGCGCCTATTAGCCGCCACACAGTGAGAGAGCAAAGTAGTAACATTACGGCACCTCATAAGTGACAAACTGCACATTACAACCAGTTACACCAGTTTACTTGTCAGATTGTTTCTAAAGAAAGGAGATATTTTCATGTTATTGTTGTTTAATGATGTAAGTTGCACTTTTTATCAGAGAACACAAACTGTTGAGAGTTTCTGTAAAGAAAAGCACCTACATATTTTTTCCTACAAATAAAAAAAATATTTTATTTGTATAATTTGTCTGTAGCTTAAAAAAATTGTGTGAAAAAAATCGTATCGTGAACAAAAAAATCGTGTCGAATCGAGTCTGATTGAGTTAGTGTATCGTTACATCCCTACTGTTATGTGTACCATTATTACTGATTTATTAACTCCAACAAGACTCTAAACAGGCGCCCCAGGTTTCACTGCCAATTGTTTATATAGAATTGAATTCTACCACTTACATACAATATCAAATATCAGGTTCTGGGAGCTGCTCCCTGTTGTCTATGTTGTAGATGGACTCTTACATAAAGGCCGTGTATAGAATTTACTGGCATCTGTGGTGAAGTTTCAGATTGTAACCAACTGAATACTGCACCTCTCCCTCTAGTTCAAGCATTCAAGAAAAAACTACAGTGGCCATCAAACTCATTAAAAAAAGTGAAATACCCAGAGGCCCACTCCCTCTTTAGATATAGAGGCTATTCTAATGTAAAATAAACTAAAGATTCTCATTTTAGCGTGATTGTACATTATAAACACATTAGAGTCTTTATTTATCTTCAATAGATACCTAAATGGTGTCTTCTTAAGTATGACCTAGATCCTGGAGCACTTTTCTAGAATGCATGCAAAGAGAGGGAGGGCACACAGAGGCACCTAGCTGTTTAAAACATTCCTTCCCTCTGTTGGTGTGATCATGTTTTTTTTTCTAACTAAGTTTTAAAAAAAATTTCAAACTCGGCACAAATCTGGGTCATGTTTCAAACTATGAGACACAGCAGCTGACTAAAGCTTTGACACATAGATGTCAAAATCTCAGCGGCCGCTTATGCTTGCTCTGAAAACATCAGATTTTCCAACTACTGCCTTTTCAGAAAGAACAAGTTATTCTACTCAAGCTTTTTGAAGGATATCTGAATTTTACCGGAGGGCAGCCAGACACAATGCAAGGGAACTCATTCTAACCACGCAGCAGTCAGAGATAGTTATGGTTTGAATGTTACTACACCTAGACATTAAGTAGCCCTAAGCAAGATTTTGTTTGTAGCCCCAAAAAAACTCACAGTGCCGTCAAAAAATGCACACCCATATACATAACTGATGAACAAAACAACACACCACACACCACACAACAACCACACAACACACACACCCACACAACAACACCACACAACCACAACAGATAATTAGAGAATGGACAAATCATCACAACACCACATCTTTGCTGAGGCTTGGCGAGTAGATGCAAAATAGAAACATTGACAACCCGGGACGTGACACAGGCACTGATGATGACTGACTGTCGGAGTTTGAGCGGACCCGAGAGACCAGGGTAACACAGCAAGAGCCAGAAGAAACGGAGAGACCGACCGCACAGCAGCAGAGAGACGAGACAGCAGGACAGAACAGCAGACGGAGGACGGAGGTACCAGACAGCGGAGACAGCATGAGAGACAGACAGACAGACAGCAGAGGACAGACAGGACCAGCAGAGACAACAGGAACAGAAGCAGAGAGACGACAGGACACGCTAGGGCAGCCAGACGGCAAGACAGCGAAAAGACAGGCATCAGAGCAGAGCTATCAGGACAGAACTACAGATACAGGGGAAGGACGGAACGAAGAGGACGGCAGCGACCAGAGACATACAGAGAGCCAGAGACACCGACACTATAGAATGCAACAGACGATATGGCATCTGTAGGTTGATGGCGACGTGTGGTCATGACAGCATGTCGAAGCGTTCAATTGACTGAGTCTCACGGTCACTTGCGTGAAATTGGCGGCAGCCCCCTGAACTGAGTCAGTCAAACTTTCACTCTCTAAAAGTGAGTTGGGCTTGGCTCCCCCTGCGAGTGTGGCCCCCAGGCACACACACCTATCACAGCTTATGTCAGCGTGGCCCCTGCACTACACCACACTTTGAAGACGCCTCATCTTCCAGGCCTTATGGTTTATGATTTCAGTCTCAGAGCATGTTTATTTGCACCAATTCAGTCAGAGAGGAGAAGGAGCAAGTTGCTATCAATGTATGGAGTGGCTCCGATACATCTGCTAATGAGTCTGTGTGATACATGAACGCAAAGTGTGGACAGCGCTGCGTTAGGGCCTGAGTCAAGCTTCCTTTGTCCAAATCCTTC